>NC_069504.1:688994176-689020009 GCF_027579735.1 Bombina bombina
TTTAAGAAGATGTTTCTCATTGATGACTCTATTAAGGAGTCTTGGCAAACGGTCCCCAAGGTGGAAGGGGCAATTTCCACTTTAGCTAAGAGAACTACTATTCCCATAGAGGATATCTGTTCTTTTAAGGATTCTATGGATAAGAAACTGGATGGTTTTATCAAGAAAATGTATGTTCACCAAAGGTTAAAATGGCAACCTACGGTGTGTATTGCTACTGTTTGTAGTGCGGCGGCATACTGGTTTGTTGCGCTGTCTGATTCCATTCAAACAGACACTCCCCTTGAAGAGATCCCGGACATGATCAAGGCTCTTAAATTGGCTAATTCTTTTATTTATGATGCTTCCCTTTAGGTTGTCAAATTAGGAGCAAAGATTTCTAGTTTTGCCATTCTGTCTCACAGAGCTTTATGGTTAAAATCTTGGTCTGCAGTTGTCGTCTAAGTCTAGGCTTTTGGCTATTCCTTACAAGGGTAAGACCTTGTTTGGCCCAGCCTTGGCTGAGATTATTTCTGACATTACAGGAGGGAAAGGACATTCTCCTTCAGGATAAGAGAAATAAGCAGAAGGGACTTCAGAGTAATTTTCGTTCCTTTCGAAACTTCAAGGGTAAACCTTCTCCCTCTACAAAACAGGAGCAGTCCAAACCTGCCTGGAGACCCAACCAATCTTGGAATAAGAGAGAGCAATCCAAGTAGCCTGCTAATGAATCAAAGTCAGAATGAAGGGTCTGCCCCCGATCCAGGACCGGATCTTGTGGGGGCAGGCTTTCCTTTTTCACTTGGTTTCTGGATGTTCAGGATCCTTGGGCGATGGACATAGTGTCCCAAGGATACAAACTAGAATTAAAGAACTTCCCCCCAGGGGCAGATTTCTTCTTTCACGATTATCTGTCGACCAGATAAAGAGGCGTTCTTACGTTGTGTTCGTGATCTAGCCGTACCTTCATGTTCCCGTCCACAGGGATGATCACAATTTTCTGAGATTTGCCTTTCTCCACAAACACTTTCAGCTTGTGGCTCTTCCCTTTGGACTTGCTACAGCTTCCAGAATTTTTTCAAAGTTTCTGGGATCTCTGTTGGCAGTGCTCTGGTTACAGGGTATTGCAGTGATGCCTTATCTGGACGACATTCTGGTTCAGGCCCAGTCCTTTCAACTAGCAATCTCCCACACGGAGATGCTTTTATCCTTCCTGCGTTCTCAAGATTGGAAGGTGATTCTGGAAAAGACTTCCTTAATTCCATCTACAAGGGAAGTCTTCTTGGGAACCATAATAGATTCAGTTCTAATTAAGATATTTCTGACAGAGGTCAGAAAATCCAAGATTTTCGATTCTTGTCCGTCTCTTCAGTCCTCAGCCATCAGTGGCTAAATGTATGTAGGTAATAGGTCTGATGGTAGCCGCCATGGATATTATTCCTTTTGCTCGTTTCCATCTTAGACCTCTGCAATTATGTATGCTCAGGCAGTGGAGCGCCGATTATGTGGATCTGTCTCTGCAAATTCATTAGGATCAGATGACGAGAGATTCTCTTCCTTGGTGGTTGTCTCAGGATCATCTCTCCCAGGGAACCTGTTTTCGCAGACCTACCTGGGTGACAACGGACGCCAGCCTGATAGGTTGGGGAGCAGTCTTGGGGCCTCCTAAGGGCTCAGGGGACATGGACTCAAAAAGAATCTGTTCTCCCCATAAACATTCTAGAGCTAAGAGCAATCTTCAATGCTCTTCTGGCCTCAGTTAGCTTCTGCCCGGTTTATCCGATTTCAGTCAGACATCATAACCTCAGTGGCTTACATCAAACATCAGGGTGGAACTCTGAGTTCTGTGGCTATGAAAGAGGTGTCCACGATTCTGTGGGCAGAGACCCACAACTGTTTATCTGGGATCCACATTCCAGGAGTGGACAATTGGGAAGCAGATTTTCTGAGCAGACAGACATTTCACCCGAGAGAATTTGAATTACATCCGGAAGTGTGTTCCAACTTGATTCTCAAATGGGGACAACTGGATCTAGATCTCATGGCAGCTCGTCAGAATGCCAAGCTCCCGAGGTATGGGTCGAGGTCCAGGGCCCCTCAGGCAGTTTTGATAGCTGCTCTGGCAGTTCCTTGGAACTTCAGTCTTGCATAGCTTTTTCCTCTGTTCGTTCTCCTTCCTCGAGTCATTGCTCGGATCAAGCAAGAGAGCATCATTGATTCTCATTGCTCCGGCTTGGCCTCGCAGGATTTGTTATGCAGACCTAGTGGAGATGTCATCTCTCCCCCCTTGGAAGCTTCCTCTAAGGAAGGACCTTGTACTTCAAGGGCCCTTCCTTCATCCAAATCTAGTTTCTCTGAAGCTGACTGCTTGGAGATTGAACGCTTAATTTTATCTAAGCGCGGTTTTTCGGATTCGGTCATTGAGACCATGATTCAGGCTCGCAAGCCTGTTTCCAGGATAATTTACCATAAGATATGGCAAAAATATCTGTATTGGTGTGAATCCAAACGCTGCTCTTGGAGTAGAGTTCGGATTCCTAGGATTTTATCTTTTCTCCAAGAAGGTTTGGAGAAGTTTTTTTTATCGGCAAATTCCTTGAAGGGTCAGATTTCTGCCTTGTCTATTTATTTTGTTACATAAATGTCTGGCAGGGGTTCCTGATGTTCAATCATTCTGTCAGGCCATGGTCAGAATCAGGCCGGTGTTCAAACCTGTTACTTCTCCCTGGAGTTTTAATCTTGTGCTTAAGGTTCTTCAGCAGGCTCCGTTTGAGCCTATGCATTCCTTAGATATTAAATTGTTATCTTGGAAGGTTTTGTTTCTTGTTGCTATTTCTTCTGCTCGTAGAGTCTGAGCTCTCCGCTTTACAGTATGAGTGTCTGTACCTTATTTTTCATTCGGATAAAGTTGTTTCACGTACTAAATTAGGTTTTCTTCCTAAAGTAGTTTCAGATCGGAACATTAATCAGGAGATTGTTCCTTTATGTCCTAATCCTTCTCATAAGGAACGTCTTCTGCACAACCTAGACGTGGTTCGTGCTCTGAAATTCCATTTACAGGAGACTAAGGATTTTCGTCAGTCTTCTGCTCTGTTTGTAGTTTTCTCTGGGAAACGTAAGGAGCAGAAAGCTACAGCTACTTCTCTCTCTTTGTGGCTGAAGAGTATAATTTGCTTAGCCTATGACAGCAGCCTCCTGAGACGATTACGGCTCATTCTGCTTTCCAGACAGAGGACGTACAGGGTACGTCCTTGGTCGTTAACTGTTTTTTTTTTTTTTTTTTTTTTTTTTTTGAGGACGTACCCGGAACGTCGGCGGTCGTTAAGGGGTTAAATAAAGATATCAAGAGGATGGAAAAAAAATAGATAGTAGAAGAAAGTTGCTTAAAATTGCATGCTCCATCTGAATCATGAAAGAAAAAAAATTGGGTTTAGTATCCCTTGGGTTTCCAATTTACTTCTATTAAATTTTTGCTTCATTCCCATGGTATTCTTTGTTGAATAGATGCATAGGTCAGAGTCTGGAGCATTGCATGACATGAAATAGGGCTGTCATCTAGTGCTCTTTCAAATGGATTACGTTCTTGAAAACTGCTGCTATATAGTTCTCCAGACACGTGCACGCTCCTGAGCTTAAGGGACAATATAAACATTTTTATATAACTGCATGTAATAGACACTACTATAAAGAAGAAGAATATGCACAGATACGGATATAAAAATCCAGTATAAAACTTTTTAAAAACTTACTTAGAAGCTCCCAGTTTAGCGCTGTTGATGAGGTTAGGCTGGGACACCCAGTGTAAGGGACTGGAAGCAGACTCCCTCCCCCTTTACTACTGGCATCTGTCTTTTCATATGCACTAATGTCTTTAAACGAGCGTATACATCTGACACTTTGGGGCTTGGTTAGGAGTCTGAAAATAAACATTGTTACAAAAACATTCCCAGGGCTATATAAATGGATCACCTGCAAAACCTTTATGCAAACAAAAATCTGGTTAGAACGCAGTTTAAAATTGTATGCTCTGAATCATGAAAGATATTTGGGATTTCATGTCCTTTAATTTCTTTTAGTATTCTCTGAAATTAGTAGACTCTGTTTTCTAAGCAACTGATACTGCAGTATAAAAGCTCACTGGCTGATGAAAAGAATTTCACATTTATCTTTTTAGATCTCTGAATGTCCACTTATGTTAAAGGGACACAAAACACTATGGGCCCCATGTTGTGGACAAGTTTCTCAACTTGAGAACCTCTCAGCATGGCTTTGCAACGTACAAGCAACTGACCCAGTTCGTCTGCTGCCATATGTACTATTACACACTCAAGCGATTGACAGGCCCTTCTCTCACACAAAGGAAAGTAGCAACATTACACAATCGCCCTGCGCAAGCCTGTTTAAGGTGATTTCTCTCTGCCAACTCAGAGGTGGCGGAGATTGTAAGAAGCAGAATGACTGCTGCAGCTACTGTGAAATAAAGGCACCCTTTTCATCTTGTATATTTTTTTTTCTTTTATTTGTTTTATTTATTTTTACTGATGAATGACGGTGGCCTTTATTTTTATTAAATGTAAATCATTGCTTCTTTGAAACGCTAGGATTTACCATCACTTTAACTTCCCACGCACTGCTCTGTGAGATGATCCTGGCTTCAAGGAGATTGTTTCACAGAGCGGTATGTGAAAAGTTCACCTCCATTGTGTGCAGAAGTTAATTTACTGCCATGGTAAAAGTGGGGAGGGGGAATAAGAAACCAGCTCCATAGCAGCAATGTACTAATGGGAGCTAGCTAAGCACACCTGCTAAACCAATAAGAGGTATGTTTGTAGCAGACAATCGCCAACTAGCTCCCAGTAGTACATTGTTGCTCCTGGGCCTACCTAGGTATACTTTTCAACAAAGGATTCCAAGAGTAGGAAGTACATTAAATAGGAGTAATTTGAAAAGTCTCTTAAAATTGCATGCTCTGTCTGAATCATAGAAGTTTAAATTTGACTTTCATGGCCCTTTAACTCATGGGTGGCTGTGATCCCCTAAAATATTACTCTTCCTTAGTGTTTAGAGCTTAAAAATGATTTAAGATATTCTTTAAAGTGGCACTGCCGGTCCTGCCTTTGTCTCTGACATAACATCTTACTGTAGAAGTAAAGCTGGATACACCTAATGATTTTTTTTTTTTCTCTCTCCAATGCAGGCAATATATGAACAG
The DNA here is from genome assembly GCF_027579735.1 of Bombina bombina. Classification (NCBI taxonomy): domain Eukaryota; kingdom Metazoa; phylum Chordata; class Amphibia; order Anura; family Bombinatoridae; genus Bombina; species Bombina bombina. The sequence goes on from NC_069504.1 coordinate 688,999,368, forward strand.
AAAAGGCGGATTCAACAGACCATTAGACTTCATTGCGTAAAACAAAGATGTGAGGAGAAGGATGATTCAACAACTTTGCTCCAAAATAATACGGATGAGCTAACTCTCCCAAACATTACTTCTTCTTCTTTTTTTTTTTTTTTGTTTTGTTGTTGTTGCTGTTTGCCAGTATAAGTTTTTTTTTTTTTTTTTTTAGTTTTTTGTTTTCTTTTGAAGAAAACCTATCTAGGAAAACCTTGCTGGACCTATAACAAGTTTATGGGGTGTATTAGATATTAACCTTTGTATCACAATACATCTCTTAACTATAAATTTTATTATTGGCTCTCAACTATTGAAATTGTATAATTAAACCTCCCTGCAGAGTATTGTGTACCTGACTGTAAGACACTGCTGGGTTCTCTAATAAGATATTGAAGATTAATATTGCTGTAAGGTATGTGGTTAATGTTGTGCAGTTTCAATATTGTATTTTGTGATTATTTTTTTTAACCTATTTTTTGTTTTTGTTTTGTTTTTATGACACGCATAACTAATAAAAACAAAAATGCTTAATGGTGTGCTGAAGTCCTTAAATACATTAAGGGACACTATACGGTTTGTTTTTTTCTCAATGTGTTTTTAGTGTCTTTATTCTACCAGCTGTAAATTATGATAAAATGCTTCTTTAACTTGATAGAGCTGTTTTTGCTCATTGATACCACAATCCATTGATCTCAAGTGCATGCCTATCAAATAGGCTGAGACTGCAGGAAGAGCAGACATGCTTAGTTAAACACACACACATGCTACTACTTACTGAGAATTTTCCATGTGGATGGTGGTTTCAAGAAGGAAAATCAGCTATTAACAGAATGAACAGTAAATTAATTGAATTACCTGCCCATTAGAGGTGATAGGTAGTTTTTTATTTCTTGTACATCCTTAGCTTATACAAGCAATATTAATTGTTTAGGCCTGGTTTACATTATGCTATTAAAACTGACTAGAGGTAATGGAGCTTTTCTACCTCATGATAAGAAGTCTAAGGGTGGTAAACTTTGCTCCTTTTGTCAATCTAGAATTCGAAAGTCCAACTCTTCCTCTCAAAAACAGAGTTCTTACAGATTTTCTTGGAAGCCAAATCCCAATTGGTACAAGTCAAAGCAATTCAAGAAACCCCAGTCTCTTCTACCAAGTCAGCATTAAGTTGTGCGCCCCCCCCCCCCCCCATCCATATCTGCTTGGGGGCAGATTACTCTCTCTGGTGGCTCTAAATATAGTTTCCCAAGGATACAGAATTGGTTTCAAATTGAAGCCTCCCAGGGAAAGGTTTCTTCTATCTCATGCTCCAAAGAATCTTGTGACGGCAAGAGCAATCTTTCAGTCAATCTAGAGTCTATGGAAGTAATGGTCCAGAACAGGAATTGTAGATCAGAACAGGGTCATGATCCTTTTTCCCAACTTCTTTATTGTTCCCAAAAAAAAGAGTGAACTTACAGGCCTTTTCTGGATTTAAAGACTTTAAAATGATACACTGAACCCAATTTCTCCAACATTGGTGTGTCCGGTCCACGGCGTCATCCTTACTTGTGGGATATTCTCTTCCCCAACAGGAAATGGCAAAGAGTTGAAAGTTTGGGTTTATATTTAAAGATACTACACTCGGACTACCCTTAAGCTTAACCCTGTGTTTGTGATTAGACCTCCTGACTAACCAAAAGAAAGTTCATGGAAAAAATGTGTTTAGGGTTAGCGCTAAATTAAAGCTTAAAAAGGTGTAGAGATAAATATTCTGTAAGATTTATATTATTCTTATATAATGATATTCATATCAACAATGTGTTTCATAAAAAAATTTTTAATAAAAATTAAAAATACAAATAAAGATTGATGCCGGCATCAATTCTAAATGGAAAATTATATACAATGTATACAAGAATGAAACGTTATGTTTTAAAACAATGTAGCAAGATAAATAAAAGCAATTTGAACAGGTTTTGAGTAGTATACTTTAAAGAAAAATAGCGATTGTCACCGTGCATATAGGTGTTAGATATTTACATTGATATTACCTTATATGCAGAGATTTGTGTGTATTCGCTATTTCAATGGACCGGGACTCTCAGTGTTCAGTCCTGTATTGACTATGTTTTTTGAAACAGTTTCTGTTTCTCGGTAGTTCTCTCAAAAAAAGGCAGGTCAAAGTTCCAACTATATTTTTCTTTGCCGTATAATATCCGTGTCCTGACACTCTTCTCAGTATCAACTCCGTATTCTGTGATGGCTTTGTATGCGTATCATATACGCCGTATTGGATGTCTGTATGACAGTGAAATCTCTGTTTTGTTGTGGGGAGTTTTCTCCCTGTGGTCAATTTCCTCCAAGTGGTTCCGGAGTAAAGTTGAAGAGAAGTAGCTTGTTTGTTGAGTCTCCGCTGTCTTATTTCACAGCGGTTAAATTTTAAGAAGAATAGTGATCAGATCATGGGTTAGGAATTATACTTATAGAACTCCACACGCTTTTGTTTAGTTCAAAGTACCCAACCTACTGAACTATATCAAACTTAAATGAAAGTATCAGAGAGTAGCAATCTTTCCAGTGAGCAAAGTTCTACGCGTTTCAGCCCTTGGGCCTTTATCAAGATGCTCACCTGGGGAATTCACCTGGTTTAAAAATGTTCAGCTTTGTTCTGATTGGTGGTTATTTGATTGGTGCATATTAAATTATTGCATCGTATAAACTTTTAAAGTTTTTTCAGGGTACATTTCAGATAACTTATTAAGTCATGATACTTAGTCCTATGTAAAAGAAACACATATGATTCACATTATGATAATTATTTACAGCTTTATCCCTATATCAGTTATCCCTATATTAGTTGGCGCTATTGTGGATATTTAACCCTTCATCTCTGTAGTCGACCTGTGGTATTGTCTTCCGGGATTCTACAAATATTATTAGAATTCTAAATATGTGTGTATATTTGATGACCCTAAAGAGAGAAATATATATAAAAAGGGTAATGTAAAATGTGTGTATATTACAATATAAAATTAGTAAAAGTTACAAGAAATATAAGACAAGTTAAAATTTGTGTTAAGAATCAAGAAGTTATACATACATACATCTGATTGTAATGACGTGTGTATATAATAATCCATTTGATTATATTAGCGATCAGGAGAGTATTAAATAATGTGTCAGGATGCTAATATAGCCATCCTTTTTTTAAAAAATGTTGTTCTAAATACATAAACTTTACAAGTATATGGAAAAAAATCTTTCCCATAAATATAAATGAGAAATTAATCAAAAATTACTTGCAAAATATATATAAAAAATAAATAAATATATATAAAAAATAATACAAAAAATATATATAAAAATATATAAAATTATATACTCCTCATTTTATATATGTATAATATTTGCCCATGTATAATCTCTAGATTTATTATAGTGACAAATCGCGGAAGGGTTATTATATGATGGTGGGGTTTGGATTTTACTGTCTATTAGAAAAGACCATTCAAATCCAACTCTGAGTTTAATCCAGAGGGGTGGAGTGTTTTAAAATTAAAGATGTATTCAGCTTCTTTTTTCTCCAACATAGGTGTGTCCGGTCCACGGCGTCATCCTTACTTGTGGGATATTCTCTTCCCCAACAGGAAATGGCAAAGAGCCCAGCAAAGCTGGTCACATGATCCCTCCTAGGCTCCGCCTACCCCAGTCATTCTCTTTGCCGTTGTACAGGCAACATCTCCACGGAGATGGCTTAGAGTTTTTTTAGTGTTTAACTATAATAGACTCCTTTGAAATGAGGATTTTTCTGACAGAAGCCAGAAAAACAAAACTTCTAGACTCTTGTCGGATACTTCATTCCGTTCCTCTTCCTTCCATAGCTCAGTGCATGGAAGTGATAGGTTTGATGGTAGCGGCAATGGACATAGTTCCTTTTGTGCGCATTCATCTAAGACCATTACAACTGTTCATGCTCAGTCAGTGGAATGGGGACTATTCAGACTTGTCTCCGAAGATACAAGTAAATCAGAGGACCAGAGACTCATTCCGTTGGTGGCTGTCCCTGGACAACCTGTCACAAGGGATGACCTTCCGCAGACCAGAGTGGGTCATTGTCACGACCGACGCCAGTCTGATGGGCTGGGGCGCGGTCTGGGGATCCCTGAAAGCTCAGGGTCTTTGGTCTCGGGTAGAATCTCTTCTACCGATAAATATTCTGGAACTGAGAGCGATATTCAATGCTCTCAAAGCTTGGCCTCAGCTAGCGAGGGCCAAGTTCATACATCAACCATCAGGGGGGAACAAGGAGTTCCCTAGCGATGGAAGAAGTGACCAAAATCATTCTATGGGCGGAGTCTCACTCCTGCCACCTGTCTGCTATCCACATCCCAGGAGTGGAAAATTGGGAAGCGGATTTTCTGAGTCGTCAGACATTGCATCCGGGGGAGTGGGAACTCCATCCGGAAATCTTTGCCCAAGTCACTCAACCGTGGGGCATTCCAGACATGGATCTGATGGCCTCTCGTCAGAACTTCAGAGTTCCTTACTACGGGTACAGATCCAGGGATCCCAAGGCGGCTCTAGCGGATGCACTAGTAGCACCTTGGACCTTCAAACTAGCTTATGTGTTCCCGCCGTTTCCTCTCATCCCCAGGCTGGTAGCCAGGATCAATCAGGAGAGGGCGTCGGTGATTTTGATAGCTCCTGCGTGGCCACGCAGGACTTGGTATGCAGATCTGGTGAAATATGTCATCGGCTCCACCATGGAAGCTACCTTTGAGAGACCTTCTTGTTCTAGGTCCGTTCGACCCACTCCAGCTGACTGCTTGGAGATTGAACGCTTGATCTTATCAAAGCGAGGGTTCTCAGATTCTGTTATTAATACTCTTGTTCAGGCCTGAAAGCCTGTAACCAGAAAAGTTACCACATAATTTGGTATATCTGTTGGTGTGAATCTGCAGGATTCCCTTGGGACAAGGTTAAGATTCCTAAGAGTCTATCCTTCCTTCGAGAAGGATTGGAAAAAGGATTATCTGCAAGTTCCTTGATGGGACAGATTTCTGCCTTGTCTGTGTTACTTCACAAAAAGCTGGCAGCTGTGCCAGATGTTCTAGCCTTTGTTCAGGCTCTGGTTAGAATCAAGCCTGTTTACAAAATTTTGACTCCTCCTTGGAGTCTCAACCTAGTTCTTTCAGTTCTTCAGGGGGTTCCGTTTGAACCCTTACATTCCGTTGATATTAAGTTATTATCTTGGAAAGTTTGTTTTTGGTTGCAATTTCTTCTGCTAGAAGAGTTTCAGAATTATCTGCTCTGCAGTGTTCTTCTCCTTATCTGGTGTTCCATGCAGATAAGGTGGTTTTGCGTACTAAACCTGGTTTTTTTCCAAAAGTTGTTTCTAACAAAAACATTAACCAGGAGATAGTTGTGTCTTCTTTGTGTCCTAATCCAGTTTCAAAGAAGGAACGTTTGTTGCACAACTTGGAGGTAGTCCGTGCTCTCAAATTTTACTTAGCAGCTACTAAGGATTTCAGACAAACTTTGTCTTTGTTTGTTGTTTATTCTGGTAAACGGAGAGGTCAAAAAGCAACTTCTACCTCTCTCTCCTTCTGGATTAAAAGCATTATCCGATTGACTTATGAGACTGCCGGACGGCAGCCTCCTGAAAGAATCACAGCTCACTCCACTAGGGCTGTGGCTTCCTCATGGGCCTTCAAGAACGAGGCTTCTGTTGATCAGATATGTAAGGCAGCGACTTGGTCTTCACTGCACACTTTTTCTAAATTTTACAAATTTGATACTTTTGCTTCTTCTGAGGCTATTTTTGGGAGAAAGGTTTTGCAAGCCGTGGTGCCTTCCATTTAGGTGACCTGATTTGCTCCCTCCCTTCATCCGTGTCCTAAAGCTTTGGTATTGGTTCCCACAAGTAAGGATGACGCCGTGGACCGGACACACCTATGTTGGAGAAAACAGAATTTATGTTTACCTGATAAATTACTTTCTCCAACGGTGTGTCCGGTCCACGGCCCGCCCTGGTTTTTTTAATCAGGTCTGATAATTTATTTTCTTTAACTACAGTCACCACGGTAACATATGGTTTCTCCTATGCAAATATTCCTCCTTAACGTCGGTCGAATGACTGGGGTAGGCGGAGCCTAGGAGGGATCATGTGACCAGCTTTGCTGGGCTCTTTGCCATTTCCTGTTGGGGAAGAGAATATCCCACAAGTAAGGATGACGCCGTGGACCGGACACACCGTTGGAGAAAGTAATTTATCAGGTAAACATAAATTCTGTTTTACATAGTAATGTTGTGATGTTGCCTCCTCTAATTCCTAGATTAAGTTTTTTAACCCCCCAATATTTAAAATCTTTAAGATTCCCTGAATGAATTTGTTTAAAGTGAGAATAGAGTTTAGTTTCTTCCGATCCGTGTTCGATTTTTAGGATATGTTCCCTTATTCGATCACGTAATGTTCTACTTGTCTGTCCAAAATATAATAAATTGCAAGAACATTTTATGCAATATACTATATTGTTATCTGCACATCTTAAAGTTTGTGTAATTTTAACACTGTGTTTGTTATTTGAAGAATTAATTTCTTTGATTTTTGTACTATATGTACATGCTTTGCATGTGTTGCACGGGAAATAGCCTCTTAATACATTACCTTTAAGGTCTCTATCTTTTATTATTTTTCTTTCCTTAAATTCACTAGGTGACAGTAAACTTTTAAGATTTTTTGCTTTTTTAAAAATTATATCTGGCTGGCCTTTCACTTTTTCACCTAATATTCTATCTTCTTTTATTAAGTGCCAGTGTTTTTGAAGGATTCTTTTAATTTCCATATGTTGGGTACTATATTCTGTTATGAATGGAATGAATAAGTTGTCTGTATTAAAGTCCTGGTTTTTCTTTTTATTTTTTGATTTTAGTAATGTATTTCTATCTAATTGTTTTACTTTTAATTTAGTTTTCTCTATTGTTTTTGCATTATATCCTTTTTCTATAAACTTTTTAGTTAATATTTGTGATTGGGTATCGTAATTATCTATATCTGAACAGTTTTTTTTGATTCTCATGAACTGACCTTTAGGGATGTTTAATTTCCATGAATTTAGGTGACAACTTTCATGGTGTATATAATTGTTGGCATCTGTGCTTTTAAAATATGTTTGAGTGTGAATCTTATTAGATATAATGTTCAATTCAATATCTAAAAAATTAATTTTTTGATTACTATATTCATGAGAAAATGTAATACCCATATCGTTTGAATTGATATCCTCTATAAATGATTCTAAAAGTTCTGTGTCTCCTCGCCATATGATGAATATGTCATCTATATATCTGCAATAGTGCACAAGGTTCGCCCCCCATGGGCTATTATATATATTAAGTTCTTCAAATAGTCCCATAAATAGATTTGCGTAACTGGGGGCGAACCTTGTGCCCATTGCAGTTCCTTTTATTTGTAGGAATATATCATTTTTGAAAAGAAAACTGTTATTATGAAGGATGAAATTAATACAATCTAGGATAAATTTATTTTGTAGAATGGGGAGTTCTTTGTCTCTGTCTAGGTATGTTTGTATAGCTTCTAACCCTATATTGTGAGATATATTGGTGTAAAGCGAACTCACGTCGCATGTTACAAGGGTGAAATTTTCTTGCCATTCTATATTTTCAATTTGATTTAAGAACTGTGTGGAATCTCGTAAGTATGCTGGTAATTTGGTGACATATGTCTGTAAGAAAAAGTCTATGTATTGGGAAAGATTTGATGTGAGTGACTCTATTCCTGAGATGATAGGACGTCCTGGGGGTTTTTGTAAATGTTTGTGAATCTTTGGTAAAAAGTAAAATGTTGGTGTCTTTGGATGTGTGATGGTTATGAATTCTAATTCTGAATTATTTAGTATTCCTTTTTCGTTAGCCTCTTTTAATAGACTTTCTAGTTTTATTTTTTGATATTTAAGTGGATTCTGTTTAAGTTGTGTGTAGGTAGTAGTATCTTTTAACAATCTATAAGATTCACTGATGTAGTAATCTGTATCCGTTATGACAATACCGCCACCCTTGTCGGCGGGCTTTATTGTTATGTCTTTATTATTTTGTAATAATATATGTCACCAAATTACCAGCATACTTACGAGATTCCACACAGTTCTTAAATCAAATTGAAAATATAGAATGGCAAGAAAATTTCACCCTTGTAACATGCGACGTGAGTTCGCTTTACACCAATATATCTCACAATATAGGGTTAGAAGCTATACAAACATACCTAGACAGAGACAAAGAACTCCCCATTCTACAAAATAAATTTATCCTAGATTGTATTAATTTCATCCTTCATAATAACAGTTTTCTTTTCAAAAATGATATATTCCTACAAATAAAAGGAACTGCAATGGGCACAAGGTTCGCCCCCAGTTACGCAAATCTATTTATGGGACTATTTGAAGAACTTAATATATATAATAGCCCATGGGGGGCGAACCTTGTGCACTATTGCAGATATATAGATGACATATTCATCATATGGCGAGGAGACACAGAACTTTTAGAATCATTTATAGAGGATATCAATTCAAACGATATGGGTATTACATTTTCTCATGAATATAGTAATCAAAAAATTAATTTTTTAGATATTGAATTGAACATTATATCTAATAAGATTCACACTCAAACATATTTTAAAAGCACAGATGCCAACAATTATATACACCATGAAAGTTGTCACCTAAATTCATGGAAATTAAACATCCCTAAAGGTCAGTTCATGAGAATCAAAAAAAACTGTTCAGATATAGATAATTACGATACCCAATCACAAATATTAACTAAAAAGTTTATAGAAAAAGGATATAATGCAAAAACAATAGAGAAAACTAAATTAAAAGTAAAACAATTAGATAGAAATACATTACTAAAATCAAAAAATAAAAAGAAAAACCAGGACTTTAATACAGACAACTTATTCATTCCATTCATAACAGAATATAGTACCCAACATATGGAAATTAAAAGAATCCTTCAAAAACACTGGCACTTAATAAAAGAAGATAGAATATTAGGTGAAAAAGTGAAAGGCCAGCCAGATATAATTTTTAAAAAAGCAAAAAATCTTAAAAGTTTACTGTCACCTAGTGAATTTAAGGAAAGAAAAATAATAAAAGATAGAGACCTTAAAGGTAATGTATTAAGAGGCTATTTCCCGTGCAACACATGCAAAGCATGTACATATAGTACAAAAATCAAAGAAATTAATTCTTCAAATAACAAACACAGTGTTAAAATTACACAAACTTTAAGATGTGCAGATAACAATATAGTATATTGCATAAAATGTTCTTGCAATTTATTATATTTTGGACAGACAAGTAGAACATTACGTGATCGAATAAGGGAACATATCCTAAAAATCGAACACGGATCGGAAGAAACTAAACTCTATTCTCACTTTAAACAAATTCATTCAGGGAATCTTAAAGATTTTAAATATTGGGGGGTTAAAAAACTTAATCTAGGAATTAGAGGAGGCAACATCACAACATTACTATGTAAAAAAGAAGCTGAATACATCTTTAATTTTAAAACACTCCACCCCTCTGGATTAAACTCAGAGTTGGATTTGAATGGTCTTTTCTAATAGACAGTAAAATCCAAACCCCACCATCATATAATAACCCTTCCGCGATTTGTCACTATAATAAATCTAGAGATTATACATGGGCAAATATTATACATATATAAAATAAGGAGTATATAATTTTATATATTTTTATATATATTTTTTGTATTTTTTATATATATTTATTTTTTATATATATTTTGCAAGTAATTTTTGATGAATTTCTCATTTATATTTATGGGAAAGATTTTTTTCCATATACTTGTAAAGTTTATGTATTTAGAACAACATTTTTTAAAAAAAGGATGGCTATATTAGCATCCTGACACATTATTTAATACTCTCCTGATCGCTAATATAATCAAATGGATTATTATATACACACGTCATTACAATCAGATGTATGTATGTATAACTTCTTGATTCTTAACACAAATTTTAACTTGTCTTATATTTCTTGTAACTTTTACTAATTTTATATTGTAATATACACACATTTTACATTACCCTTTTTATATATATTTATCTCTTTAGGGTCATCAAATATACACACATATTTAGAATTCTAATAATATTTGTAGAATCCCGGAAGACAATACCACAGGTCGACTACAGAGATGAAGGGTTAAATATCCACAATAGCGCCAACTAATATAGGGATAACTGATATAGGGATAAAGCTGTAAATAATTATCATAATGTGAATCATATGTGTTTCTTTTACATAGGACTAAGTATCATGACTTAATAAGTTATCTGAAATGTACCCTGAAAAAACTTTAAAAGTTTATACGATGCAATAATTTAATATGCACCAATCAAATAACCACCAATCAGAACAAAGCTGAACATTTTTAAACCAGGTGAATTCCCCAGGTGAGCATCTTGATAAAGGCCCAAGGGCTGAAACGCGTAGAACTTTGCTCACTGGAAAGATTGCTACTCTCTGATACTTTCATTTAAGTTTGATATAGTGCAGTAGGTTGGGTACTTTGAACTAAACAAAAGCGTGTGGAGTTCTATAAGTATAATTCCTAACCCATGATCTGATCACTATTCTTCTTAAAATTTAACCGCTGTGAAATAAGACAGCGGAGACTCAACAAACAAGCTACTTCTCTTCAACTTTACTCCGGAACCACTTGGAGGAAATTGACCACAGGGAGAAAACTCCCCACAACAAAACAGAGATTTCACTGTCATACAGACATCCAATACGGCGTATATGATACGCATACAAAGCCATCACAGAATACGGAGTTGATACTGAGAAGAGTGTCAGGACACGGATATTATACGGCAAAGAAAAATATAGTTGGAACTTTGACCTGCCTTTTTTTGAGAGAACTACCGAGAAACAGAAACTGTTTCAAAAAACATAGTCAATACAGGACTGAACACTGAGAGTCCCGGTCCATTGAAATAGCGAATACACACAAATCTCTGCATATAAGGTAATATCAATGTAAATATCTAACACCTATATGCACGGTGACAATCGCTATTTTTCTTTAAAGTATACTACTCAAAACCTGTTCAAATTGCTTTTATTTATCTTGCTACATTGTTTTAAAACATAACGTTTCATTCTTGTATACATTGTATATAATTTTCCATTTAGAATTGATGCCGGCATCCATCTTTATTTGTATTTTTAATTTTTATTAAAAAAATTTTTATGAAACACATTGTTGATATGAATATCATTATATAAGAATATAAATCTTACAGAATATTTATCTCTACACCTTTTTAAGCTTTAATTTAGCGCTAACCCTAAACACATTTTTTCCATGAACTTTCTTTTGGTTAGTCAGGAGGTCTAATCACAAACACAGGGTTAAGCTTAAGGGTAGTCCGAGTGTAGTATCTTTAAATATAAACCCAAACTTTCATTTCGTATCACCTCCATATTTTTAGATCCACTCATCTATACATCTATAAATATAGATCTATTATATACACATCTATAAATTTAGATATAATACATATCACGCTTTGTTGAAATAAAACCACATACACAAGCCATTACGAATAGCCAAATTATAGCTTCATATTGGCCTAAACAATATCACACTATTTCCTAAACACTGATTTCCATAATTAGTAGTAATCACTACACACTATTTATCACGTAAGAATCGAAATAAAGATATTCTTATAGATAATTCACAATATTATATTAGACAATTTTTTACTTATACACTTAGAAGTTTTTTATTAACTTCTTTCACAAATTTTAAAAGAATTAAAATTCAGTCACTTTAATTATCTATTCACATTTTTTGCACATTGACACATTTATATTTGAATTTTATAAAGGAGAAATTTTCATTTGAATTTTTATATTTGATTTTTATAAAGGAGAAAAAACCTTTTTTAGATTATTTTTATATATGAAAATTTAAACTGTGAACTATTGGAGACAATTTGAGATTAAAAAACATGGATATATTTGCCCATAGAGATCTTATGTTAAAAAACATATCCAACAACAGCCATTTAGAAATAGAAAATACTCTTCAGAATTTAAATACAGATGACATACATTCTATTTTAGAAGACTCACTTCAGAAAGAAATTAAACTTATCCTAGAAACCAAATATATACAAAATTATATAGATTTAAAAATTGTACCGAGAGGACTCAGATTAAAAAAGAACTGCACTTTTCCATTACCTGACCAATTATCGAAAGAGTGGTTTGAAACCTTGGAAACAGCCTCACTAACATTAATGAAAATAATTATTAAGGCAAGGAATATACAACTTAATGATACAAAAAAAGAAATAGATAATTCTAAAAATAAACTCAGCAACATTGAATTAAATGAAGAACACAAGTATACTCAATCTGAAATAATTAAAAGAATCTCTGAACTGAAAAGTAACATCATAACCCAGAAAAACTCAAAACTAAATAGGGATATATCTGATTATAGAATTGATGAGACCACTTCTGATGTGGAGAACAAAACCACAATAAATGATACTGGAATAATGGATGACAATACGTTAACACATAACAATAGAAAAGAATTAGCACAAATTTTCAGTAAAGGAAAAAACATACACACTTCGGTAATGGAAAATAGACACACCATCTCTAATCACCAAACATCAAACAGAAAACAACAATACTCTAATAATAGAGATGATAATTATAATTATAACTTTAAAGCCAAACAAAATTATAAAAGAGAGAATCAAAATACAGAACAGTATAATTACTATAATTATAATAATTATAACAAAAGGGAGTACAAACAAACTGGATACAAGAATTTCTATAATAAACCGAGCCAATATCATTATAGACAACAAGAGGGATATAGAGAGCAATATAACAGACCCAATTATGATTATAATAGACATCCAGAAGAAGTAAGAGAACCAAATTGGATAAATAGAGGAACACACTATAATGATAACTTCCAGAATACCTATAGAACCAACACTTCATACGAAAAACAACCATACTATCATCAGAACACATATAACACAAATCGAAATAAAGAACACAATAAACCACATTATAACGAACCCTATAATCAAAATCATAATTGGAGAGTACCACTACAGAACAGATTTTACCCTTTACAAGATACACCACGTTCTAATAGAAATAGGACTCTTTCAGATAACAGACCACCCACCTTCTCAAACAAGGAGAACTCCATTCAGAATCCATATTTTTTAGAGCAGTCCCCTGCTCAGGCAGGGACATCCAGAGATTTTATAGAAATAGGAAAACCCCAAAGAAATCAGTGGGGAAAAAGAAGGTTAGAGGCAGAAGAGGGAGAGGAACCAGACAACAAAACACAAAGGAGGTAAAAACAGATACCAAAACTTCAGGAATATTTAATCTCAGTAAATGTAATATCAACGAAACACAGGCTAAAGTACTCAATAAAGGGCTAACGTTTGCACCCTCATGCAAGCTTAATAAATTTGAAACCTTGATCAACATTAATCAATACATCCGCAAGCTAACATTAAAAAGATATTTTCTAAAAAATCCTATACAGGATAAAACTACATATACCAGCAGTCAATATATTCACACAAATATGAAGGCTAAATCAAGCTTTTTTCCAATTCAAGAGAAAAGCGAACATATAAAATTATTTGAAGAAAACATAAAAAAAGATTTAGAACTTTTAGATCAAACTCGTCCTCTTAAAAAAAACTTAACCAACAAAGAATTAAATACACTCAAAGAATTACAAAATAATAAAGACATAACAATAAAGCCCGCCGACAAGGGTGGCGGTATTGTCATAATGGATACAGATTACTACATCAGTGAATCTTATAGATTGTTAAAAGATACTACTACCTACACACAACTTAAACAGAATCCACTTAAATATCAAAAAATAAAACTAGAAAGTCTATTAAAAGAGGCTAACGAAAAAGGAATACTAAATAATTCAGAATTAGAATTCATAACCATCACACATCCAAAGACACCAACATTTTACTTTTTACCAAAGATTCACAAACATTTACAAAAACCCCCAGGACGTCCTATCATCTCAGGAATAGAGTCACTCACATCAAATCTTTCCCAATACATAGACTTTTTCTTACAGACATATGTCACCAAATTACCAGCATACTTACGAGATTCCACACAGTTCTTAAATCAAATTGAAAATATAGAATGGCAAGAAAATTTCACCCTTGTAACATGCGACGTGAGTTCGCTTTACACCAATATATCTCACAATATAGGGTTAGAAGCTATACAAACATACCTAGACAGAGACAAAGAACTCCCCATTCTACAAAATAAATTTATCCTAGATTGTATTAATTTCATCCTTCATAATAACAGTTTTCTTTTCAAAAATGATATATTCCTACAAATAAAAGGAACTGCAATGGGCACAAGGTTCGCCCCCAGTTACGCAAATCTATTTATGGGACTATTTGAAGAACTTAATATATATAATAGCCCATGGGGGGCGAACCTTGTGCACTATTGCAGATATATAGATGACATATTCATCATATGGCGAGGAGACACAGAACTTTTAGAATCATTTATAGAGGATATCAATTCAAACGATATGGGTATTACATTTTCTCATGAATATAGTAATCAAAAAATTAATTTTTTAGATATTGAATTGAACATTATATCTAATAAGATTCACACTCAAACATATTTTAAAAGCACAGATGCCAACAATTATATACACCATGAAAGTTGTCACCTAAATTCATGGAAATTAAACATCCCTAAAGGTCAGTTCATGAGAATCAAAAAAAACTGTTCAGATATAGATAATTACGATACCCAATCACAAATATTAACTAAAAAGTTTATAGAAAAAGGATATAATGCAAAAACAATAGAGAAAACTAAATTAAAAGTAAAACAATTAGATAGAAATACATTACTAAAATCAAAAAATAAAAAGAAAAACCAGGACTTTAATACAGACAACTTATTCATTCCATTCATAACAGAATATAGTACCCAACATATGGAAATTAAAAGAATCCTTCAAAAACACTGGCACTTAATAAAAGAAGATAGAATATTAGGTGAAAAAGTGAAAGGCCAGCCAGATATAATTTTTAAAAAAGCAAAAAATCTTAAAAGTTTACTGTCACCTAGTGAATTTAAGGAAAGAAAAATAATAAAAGATAGAGACCTTAAAGGTAATGTATTAAGAGGCTATTTCCCGTGCAACACATGCAAAGCATGTACATATAGTACAAAAATCAAAGAAATTAATTCTTCAAATAACAAACACAGTGTTAAAATTACACAAACTTTAAGATGTGCAGATAACAATATAGTATATTGCATAAAATGTTCTTGCAATTTATTATATTTTGGACAGACAAGTAGAACATTACGTGATCGAATAAGGGAACATATCCTAAAAATCGAACACGGATCGGAAGAAACTAAACTCTATTCTCACTTTAAACAAATTCATTCAGGGAATCTTAAAGATTTTAAATATTGGGGGGTTAAAAAACTTAATCTAGGAATTAGAGGAGGCAACATCACAACATTACTATGTAAAAAAGAAGCTGAATACATCTTTAATTTTAAAACACTCCACCCCTCTGGATTAAACTCAGAGTTGGATTTGAATGGTCTTTTCTAATAGACAGTAAAATCCAAACCCCACCATCATATAATAACCCTTCCGCGATTTGTCACTATAATAAATCTAGAGATTATACATGGGCAAATATTATACATATATAAAATGAGGAGTATATAATTTTATATATTTTTATATATATTTTTTGTATTATTTTTTATATATATTTATTTATTTTTTATATATATTTTGCAAGTAATTTTTGATGAATTTCTCATTTATATTTATGGGAAAGATTTTTCTTCTGTTATGTGTGATCAGTCCACGGGTCATCATTACTTCTGGGATATTATCTGCTCCCCTACAGGAAGTGCAAGAGGATTCACCCAGCAGAGTTGCTATATAGCTCCTCCCCTCTACGTCACCTCCAGTCATTCTCTTGCACCCAAAGACTAGATAGGAGGTGTGAGAGGACTATGGTGATTATACTTAGTTTTTAGAACTTCAATCAAAAGTTTGTTATTTTACAATAGCACCGGAGCGTGTTATTACCCCTCTGGCAGAGTTTGAAGAAGAATCTACCAGAGTTTTTCTTATGATTTTAACCGGAGTAGTTAAGATCATATTGCTGTTTCTCGGCCATCTGAGGGAGGTAAAAACTTCAGATCAGGGGACAGCGGGCAGTTGAATCTGCATTGAGGTATGTAGCAGTTTTTATTTTCTGAATGGAATTGATGAAAAAATCCTGCCATACCGTTATAATGAACATGTATGTATACTCTACACTTTAGTATTCTGGGGATGGTATTTCACCGGAATTACTCTGTAAAAGTACATTAAACCTTTTTATTAGGTATTTTTCATGTTAAACGTTTTTGCTGGAATGTAGAATCGTTTGCATTAATGAGGTACTGAGTGAATAAGTATTTGGGCATTATTTTTCCACTTGGCAGTTTGCTTGTGTTAATTATGACAGTTTCGTTTCTCTCTCACTGCTGTGTGTGAGAGGGAGGGGCCGTTTTTGGCGCTCTTTGCTACGCATCAAAAATTTCCAGTCAGTTTTTCTGCATGATCCGGTTCATCTCTAACAGAACTCAGGGGTCTTCAAACTTCTTTGAAGGGAAGTAGATTCTCTCAGCAGAGCTGTGAGACTTATATAGTGACTGTGATTTAAAACGTTGCTCTGTAATTTTTATGTTTAAAATTTAATTAGTGTTATTTTACTAATGGGAACAAACCTTTGCTAAAAAGTTGTGTTGTTTGTTAAGAGTGATGCTATAACTGTTTTTCAGTTCATTATTTCATCTGTCATTTAATCGTTTAGTGCTTCTTGAGGCACAGTACGTTTTATTAAATAACATTGTAACCGAGTTGCATGTTTATTGCCAGTGTGTTAAACATGTCTGATTCAGAGGAAGATACCTGTGTCATTTGTTCCAATGCCAAGGTGGAGCCCAATAGAAATTTATGTACTAACTGTATTGATGCTACCTTAAATAAAAGCCAATCGGTACAAATTGAACAAATTTCACCAAATAGCGAGGGGAGAGTTATGCCGACTAACTCGCCTCACGTGTCAGTACCTGCATCTCCCGCCCGGGAGGTGCGTGATATTATGGCGCCTAGTACATCTGGGCAGCCATTACAGATAACATTACAAGATATGGCTACTGTTATGACCGAAGTTTTGGCTAAATTACCAGAACTAAGAGGCAAGCGTGATCACTCTGGGGTGAGAACAGAGTGCGCTGATAATTCTAGGGCCATGTCTGATACTGCGTCACAGCTTGCAGAGCATGAGGACGGAGAGCTTCATTCTGTGGGTGACGGTTCTGATCCAAACAGATTGGATTCAGATATTTCAAATTTTAAATTTAAATTGGAAAACCTCCGTGTATTACTAGGGGAGGTCTTAGCAGCTCTCAACGATTGTAACGCTGTTGCAATACCAGAGAAAATGTGTAGGTTGGATAAATACTTTGCGGTACCGGCGAGTACTGACGTTTTTCCTATACCTAAGAGATTAACTGAAATTGTTACTAAGGAGTGGGATAGACCCGGTGTGCCGTTCTCACCCCCTCCAATATTTAGAAAGATGTTTCCAATAGACGCCACCACACGGGACTTATGGCAAACGGTCCCTAAGGTGGAGGGAGCAGTTTCTACTTTAGCTAAGCGTACCACTATCCCGGTGGAGGATAGCTGTGCCTTTTCAGATCCTATGGATAAAAAATTAGAGGGTTACCTTAAGAAAATGTTTGTTCAACAAGGTTTTATATTACAACCCCTTGCATGCATCGCGCCGATCACGGCTGCGGCAGCATTTTGGATTGAGTCTCTGGAAGAGAACCTTAGTTCAGCTACGCTGGACGACATTACGGACAGGCTTAAAGTCCTTAAACTAGCTAATTCATTCATTTCGGAGGCCGTAGTACATTTAACCAAACTTACGGCTAAGAATTCAGGATTCGCCATTCAGGCACGCAGGGCGCTGTGGCTAAAATCCTGGTCGGCTGATGTAACTTCTAAGTCCAAATTACTTAATATACCTTTCAAGGGGCAAACTTTATTTGGGCCCGGTTTGAAAGAAATTATTGCTGACATTACAGGAGGTAAGGGCCACGCTCTACCTCAAGACAAAGCCAAAGCTAAGGCTAGACAGTCTAATTTTCGTCCCTTTCGGAATTTCAAAGCAGGAGCAGCGCCAACTTCCACTGCACCAAAACAGGGAGGAGCTGTTGCTCGTTACAGACAAGGCTGGAAGCCTAACCAGTCCTGGAACAAGGGCAAGCAGACCAGTAAACCTGCTGCTGCCCCAAAGACAGCATGAACCGAGGGCCCCCGATCCGGGACCGGATCTAGTGGGGGGCAGACTCTCTCTCTTCGCCCAGGCTTGGGCAAGAGATGTCCAGGATCCCTGGGCGCTAGAGATCATATCTCAGGGATACCTTCTAGACTTCAAATTCTCTCCCCCAAGAGGGAGATTTCATCTGTCAAGGTTGTCAACAAACCAAATAAAGAAGGACGCGTTTCTACGCTGTGTCCAAGATCTATTATTAATGGGGGTGATCCATCCGGTTCCGCGGTCGGAACAAGGACAAGGGTTTTACTCAAACCTGTTTGTGGTTCCCAAAAAAGAGGGAACTTTCAGGCCAATCTTGGATTTAAAGATCCTAAACAAATTCCTAAGAGTTCCATCGTTCAAAATGGAAACTATTCGGACAATCTTACCCATGATCCAAGAGGGTCAGTACATGACCACAGTGGATTTAAAGGATGCTTACCTTCACATACCGATTCACAAGGATCATTACCGGTATCTAAGGTTTGCCTTCTTAAACAGGCATTACCAGTTTGTAGCCCTTCCATTCGGATTGGCTACGGCTCCAAGAATTTTTACAAAGGTTCTGGGTGCCCTTCTGGCGGTACTAAGACCGCGAGGAATTTCGGTAGCTCCGTACCTAGACGACATTCTGATACAAGCTTCAAGCTTTCAAACTGCCAAGTCTCATACAGAGTTAGTTCTGGCATTTCTAAGGTCGCATGGATGGAAAGTGAACGAAAAGAAGAGTTCTCTCTTTCCTCTCACAAGAGTTCCATTCTTGGGGACTCTTATAGATTCTGTAGAAATGAAGATTTATCTGACAGAAGACAGATTAACAAAGCTTCTAAATGCATGCCGTGTCCTTCATTCCATTCAACTCCCGTCAGTAGCTCAATGCATGGAGGTGATCGGCTTAATGGTAGCAGCAATGGACATAGTTCCCTTTGCACGCCTACATCTCAGACCGCTGCAATTGTGCATGCTGAGTCAGTGGAATGGGGATTACTCAGATTTGTCCCCCACTCTGAATCTGGATCAAGAGACCAGAAACTCTCTTCTATGGTGGCTTTCTCGGCCACATCTGTCCAGGGGGATGCCGTTCAGCAGGCCGGACTGGACAATTGTAACAACAGACGCCAGCCTTCTAGGTTGGGGCGCTGTCTGGAATTCTCTGAAGGCTCAGGGACAATGGAGTCAGGAGGAAAGTCTCCTGCCAATAAACATTCTGGAATTGAGAGCAGTTCTCAATGCCCTTCTAGCTTGGCCCCAGTTAAAGACTCGGGGGTTCATCAGGTTTCAGTCGGACAACATCACGACTGTAGCTTACATCAACCATCAAGGAGGGACAAGAAGCTCCCTAGCAATGATAGAAGTATCAAAGATAATTCGCTGGGCAGAGTCTCACTCTTGCCACCTGTCAGCGATCCACATCCCGGGAGTGGAGAACTGGGAGGCGGATTTCTTGAGTCGCCAGACTCTTCATCCGGGGGAGTGGGAACTTCATCCGGAGGTCTTTGCCCAAATACTTCAACGTTGGGGCAAACCAGAGATAGATCTCATGGCGTCTCGCCAGAACGCCAAACTTCCTCGCTACGGATCCAGATCCAGGGATCCGGGAGCGGTTCTGATAGATGCTTTGACAGCACCTTGGAACTTCAGGATGGCTTATGTGTTCCACCCTTTCCACTGCTTCCTCGATTGATTGCCAAAATCAAACAGGAGAGAGCATCAGTGATTCTAATAGCGCCTGCATGGCCGCGCAGGACTTGGTATGCAGATCTAGTGGACATGTCATCCTGTCCGCCTTGGTCTCTACCTCTAAGACAGGACCTTCTGATTCAGGGTCCATTCAAACATCAAAGTCTAACTTCTCTGAAGCTGACTGCTTGGAAATTGAAAGCCTGTTACCAGAAAGATTTACCATAAAATATGGCGTAAATACCTATACTGGTGTGAATCCAAAGATTACTCCTGGAGTAAGGTTAGGATTCCTAGGATATTGTCTTTTCTACAAGAAGGTTTAGAAAAGGGTTTATCGGCTAGCTCTTTAAAGGGACAGATCTCAGCTCTGTCCATCTTGTTACACAGGCGTCTGTCAGAAAATTCA